>NC_080543.1:122471532-122501532 GCF_028640845.1 Ahaetulla prasina
TGTAAAATATATTTATTCATATAAAACCACAAGTTCGCGTCAGTGTTTCTGGCTTCATTTGGACACCTGCTGCGCAATCCCCTGACAGATCTCCTCATTCTCAAAAAGGCGTTTGATAAAAGTTGGAGGAATGGCGGAGTTCAGATTCTGCTGTAGGGCAGTCAGGCAGTTTCCACCCTAATGCTCAGCAAGAGCTGAGCAGAAAAACAAAAGGCGATAACTTTTTAGCAATGTAAGGTCTACAGGGCAATGTAAGGTCTACAGGGCATCTGAGCATGCTTTTGGCCAATCTGAAGAAGAAAGGATCTTGTGCTGGATGATAGTCAAAAACACCCCAACCCTGTGTCTGGAAAACTAGCATTTCTTCAGAAAGCTTGGGTAGATCCTCTAATATTTGTTTCCAAAGGAGAAGGAATAGTTTTTTATTTTGTTTTTTTTTACTGAGGAACATTCAGCCATCCTAGTCCCCTCTCGGGGGTGTGATGAGACAGCAGTTAAAGACACTGAGTTTGTCAGCTGAAAAGCTGACAGCTCAGGTTCGAGTCCTGATTACCGCATGACGGAGTGAATTCCCAGCTACTTGCCCCAGCTCCTGCTGATCTAACAGTTCAAAAACATGCAAATGCAAGTAGATAAATAGGTACCATTTTGTTGAGAAGGTAACAGTGTTCTGTGCACTTTGGTGTATAGACATGTCAGCACAATGACCACAGACATCTTTGGATCAGTAGTGAAATGTAAAATGTGTTGCTACTGGTTCTATGGATGTGACTTGGTGGGCTTGGCTTGGTGGGATCATGTGACTGGGTGGGCATGGCCAACTTTTTTTTTAAACTTTTTTAAAACATTTTTTTACTACTGGTTCAGGCGAATAGGTAGTAAAAAAACTTTTAAAAAAGTAAAAAAAAGTTTCCAACAATCACAGCTGTGCCTCACGATCGTTGGAAACTTTTTAAAAAACTTTTTAAAGCATTTTTTACCACCTATTCACCGGAACCAGTAGTAAAAAATGCTTTAAAAAAGTAAAAAAAAGGTTCTGATATTTTTGGGGCACAGCTGTGATCGTCGGAATCTTTTTTTAAAGCATTTTTTACTACCTATTCGCTGGAAACGATAGTAAAAAAAATGCTTTAAAAAAGTAAAAAAAAACGTTCCGATGATCGTGCAGCACAGCTGATTGACAATAAGCTGTGCTGTGTGATCCCGAGAAGCTTTTTTTCCCTTTCTTCTTTTTCTTTTTTAAAACATTTTTTTACTACCGGTTCCGGCAAATAGGTAGTAAAAAAAGCTTTAAAAAAGTAAAAAAAAAAAAGGTTCCGAGGATCGTGTGGCACAGCTGTGCCACATGATCGTTGGAACCTTTCTTTTATTTTTTTAAAGCAATTTTTTACTACCGGTTCACCTGAACTGGTAGTTTTTATCGCTACCGGTTCTCCTGAACTGGAGTGAACAGGTAGTATTTCACCCCTGCTTGCTATCCTTTCCAGCCAAAAAAAGGGGTGATATGTTAGTCACATAGTAGCTCTTGTTCTGTACACATTCCCTTGCAGTCTTATCTTAGCTTCTGTGGTCATTTTGTGTATTTTTGCACTTTTTCCCACCTCAGTAGTATAGCTAAAGTGAAGCTTTTATTTTACATATTGCCTTAAAATGGGCATTGTCTTTGGTTTGGGAATTCAATTTATTTACATTATCCCTTATGGGAAAAAATTGTTTGGTACTCATCATTTTTAGTACTCATCATGCCTCCCAAAACCAATTAACAAGGAATTCTGAGGTACCACTATACCGCACAAACAGTAGATCCTTTTCTTACTCATGATCACTTACTGTATTTTTCGGAGTATAAGATGTACCTACCATTTTGGGGGAGGAAAACAAGATAAAAAAAATTACCTTTGCCCATTCGCCATCACCCGTTTGACGCCAGCCATTTGGCAACGACGCGGCCCATTTGCTGTAGCCCGTTTGCGACTGCTATGGCCCATTTGGCGCGACCCTTTTGGCATGACCTGTTCACTGCCGCCCATTTGCGGTAGCCCATTTACCACTGCCGGGGCCCGTTTGGTGTGGCCCGTTCGCTGACACCTGTTTGCCGCAGCCTGTTTGCCACCATTGCTGCCCATATCGTCGCGGCCCGTTTGCTGCTGCCCATTTGCCACTGCCTGTTCACCGCTGCGGTGACTCTTTGGTGTGGCCCATTCGCCACGGCCCGTTTGCCATGGCCCGTTTGCCAGCGCTGCAGCCCATTTGCCATGTCCGTTTGCCATCATCGCCACCGATCCCTGCCGCCTGGAACTGGCCGAAAATGCGATGCGTGGAGGAGCCAGCGGCTGGCGGCCGACAGGTGGGTGGGGTTTCGGCAACATTTGGTGTATAAGACACACCACAATTTTCAACCACTTTTAAGGGGTTATTGGCCATGGCAAGTTGGTTTTAGTGAGACTGAACCCTAATCCTAAATGGATTTTGTCCCAGTTGGGGTTTTCTCATGTATTTTGCTGCAAAACATAGATAAGGCAGGCTCAAAAATCATGCACTCTCCTAACTATCCCTATGGGCTCTGAATCCATTAGCAATGCCCATTTTGATCTTTGAATTCATGGAGACCTAACCCTCTGGATTTTAAACCTATGGGATTTTCCCATGTATTTTACCAGGAAACATAGATAAGGCAGTGTCAAAAAACCTGCACCCTCCTAACCATACCCTTGAGCCCTTGGTGAAATCCAGCAAGTTCTGACAGGTTCTGGAGAACCGGTAGCGGAAATTTTGAGTAGTTCAGAGAACCGGCAAATGCCACCTCTGGCTGGCCCCAGAATGGGGTGGGAATGGAGATTTTGCAATATCCTTTCCCCAGGAGTGGGGAGGGAATGGAGATTTTGCAGTATCCTTCCCCTGCCACACCCACCAAGCCATGCCCACCAAGCCACACCAAGCCATGCCCATCAAGCCACGCCCACAGAACCAGTAGTAAAAAAATTTGAATTCCACCACTGCCTTGAGCGCTGAATCCATTGACGATGCCCATTTTGCTCTCCCAATTCATGGCGACTTAACCCTAACCCTTACCCTAAGTTGATTTTACATCTATTGATTTTTTCCATTTTTTGGGTTGTGGATAAATGTTGGGAGATGAGGGTCCCCACTGCAGCCCTTTCTGGACAGAGGTGAGCCTCTCCACCAAGAGATTTTAGTTGTGTCACTCAAGGGCAAAGCTTGCAGCTAAGACCCTAGAAAGTATTAGTCACACTGCTGTGCATTGTTGCTTTATATTCAGATAAGGTCCTTATCTGAATATAAAGAATATGAATATGAGGGAATAAGATCCTGGCCGTGTGTTTACACAGCAAGGAACCGCCTTCTGTGCAAGGCAGTGGTAGGTTTCAAATTTTTTTAGTACCGGTTCTGTGGCCATGTCTTGGTGGGCGTAGCATGTCTTGGTGGGCGTGGGTTGGTGGGCGTGGAAGGGGAAGGCTACTGCAAAATCCCCATTTCCTCCCGATCAGCTGGGGCTTTGGAAGCAGAGAATAGATGGGGGCAGGGCCAGTCAGAATTTTTACTACCAGTTCTCTGAACTATTCAAAATTTCTGCTGCTGGTTCTCCAGAACTGGTCAGAACTTACTGAAACCCACCTCTGCTGTAAGGGCATCATTCTTATATAGACAGAGATTCGCCATCTTCCTTTTTGAGATAAATGTTTATTTTTAAGAGATGTTCGTGGACTGGAGTTTTCTCATTGGTATATTTAGCTTAATGCTTATGTGTGGACTGGACCTCTTAGATATAAACCTACATTTTTGTCCTCCCCCCTCGCTTCTCCTCCTGTTTGCTGGGTTGCAGGCAGTCAACTTACTAGTGTAAAGGGAAATCAATGTAATGAAATCCTATGGCTGTTTTTTTTTCTCTATCTCTCTCCAAACCCCACCTTTTTGGATTCTGGCATGGACAACCCTAATCTGCAATGTGCCAGAATAGCCAGGATTTATTGGGCCAATAAAAATTTGGAACAGCCTTCTGATACAGAAATGAATTAGCATCCATCATCCACACTCCTGCGGCCTCCTCAGGTCTCAAAGCTTTAGCGCTTATCTCCCTCTCCATTTCTTTCCTTTCCTTTCCTTCTTTCTTTTTTTCTTTTTAAACAAAAGAGTCTGTCCTTTAATCTTATACCCCCCTTAACCGTACTGCAGATATTGGCATTTGGATCATTGCATGACTTAACGGTTCTCAGTTCTGTTCAATTTGCTCATGATTTTTTTTTATTTTAATGGAATTTCTTTCCCCTTTCCTGGCCAAGTACGCTTAGACTGCGGCAGTAAGTCATAGCTGGTGGCACTCATGGTTTGACAAGCCTGAACCAGGGGTGAAATCCAATTTTTTTTACTACCGGTTCTGTGGGCGTGGCTTGGTGGGCGTGGTGTGGCTTGGTGGGCGTGGCTTGGTGGGTGTGGCAGGGGAAGGATACTGCAAAATCTCCATTCCAACCCCACTCCTGGGGGAAGGATATTGAAAAAACTCCATTCCTACCCACTATGGGGCCAGCCAGAGGTGGTATGTGCCGGTTCTCTGAACTGCTCAAAATTTCCGCTACCGGTTCTCCAGAACCTGTCAGAACCTGCTGGATTTCATCCCTGGCCTGAACCCAAGAGACTGTGTGTGTGTGTGTGTGTGTGTGTGTGTGTGTGTGTGAGAGAGAGAGAGAGAGAGAGAGAGAGAGAGAGAGAGAGAGAGAAACATTATGAATTCGAGCCATTTCCAAATTTAGATGGCCATTTTGGGGCATGAACATTGTTCTGAGGGTGAAGAAGCAACTTCTTTCACAGTTTCCTCATCTCTAAAGGGCGCTTCGCTTTTAAAAATTTTTTCCATTTTGCGCTTTGCAACAGAGAAGACCACCAAGGGGCACGAACGACTTGACAACTTAATCACCTTCGTATGAAACATAATGCATATTGTAGGTGGGCCTGGGCTTGTTCCCAAATTCAGATAATTGTACAAAGGGGCAAACAAATACTTAAAGCCAGATTTTAAAATTATACGGTTCACCTTTATGGGCTCTTTTGTTCCTTCCAACATGTGCATTTTAGATGCATCTTGGCTGCACCGTTCCTTATTGCTTTTTACACAACTGTGCAACATAATATTTTTCATGCATCAGCCCTCAAGACATGTTATTTATTTGATAATTTGTAAGGAATTCAATGTTTTTCTGGAAGGAAGTTTGAAAACAATTGTTGGGTAGCCACTCGAGTTCCTACTTGCCATGATGAGGATGACAGATTTAACCTGACCAGGTCTTGGAAATGCTGTGTTTAAATTCACGTTGCAACTTTTTCCTTGATATATTCAGCCTTGATAAATTCTACCCTCACATCCAGGAATTTCAAATACATCTTACAAGGTTTCAGAATTGTTTATGCATCCAGCAAAAACCTTGGTCATCAGTTTTTATACACCAATGTAAACAAACTCTCTTTAATTTCCCCCGCTTTTTTTCCCCATTTTAGCTTCATCATCACGTTTTGCAGATTAGAAAACACTATATCCATTCTGCAGCTTCATGACACAAATTTGTTTTCTCATAGGAAACTTCATTTCGTTTTTAATTTTAACTCCTCGGCTATTGATGTAATCAGATGTCTAACGGTTCAGTGGTGCCTCAAATGCTTATACAGATGCTGAGTGGTCTTCTCAACCCCCAAGAGGGCTATGCTAGAAAACAACAGATGTATACTTTTGAGGAACATCTCCATTAGGCTTCCAGATAGCTATATATTACCACTTTTGCTCTTTGTTGGCTAGAAACCAGTTTGGGATATATGATCAAGATATGCTCTGCATTCCCAGAGGGTGGAAAGTCAGCAGAATAATAGAGAATTCTGTCCAAAGACTAAAGACAGTCACTCACGCCCTCGTCACTTCCCGCCTGGACTACTGCAACGCTCTCTACATGGGGCTCCCCTTGAAGAGCACCCGGAGGCTCCAACTGGTTCAGAATGCAGCCGCGCGGGTGATAGAGGGAGCGACTCGTGGCTCCCATATAACACCTCTCCTGCGCAAGCTGCACTGGCTTCCGGTGGCCTTCCGGGTGCAATTCAAGGTGTTAGTTACCACCTTTAAAGCGCTCCATGGCATAGGACCGGGTTATTTACGGGACCGCCTCCCATCGACCAGTGCGCTCCAATAGGGAGGGTCTCATCAGGGTGCCATCGGCCAGACAATGTCGGCTGGCAACCCCCAGGGGGAGGGCCTTCTCTGTGGAGGCTCCAACCCTCTGGAACGAGCTACCACCAGGGATCCGCCAACTCCCTGATCTCCGGATCTTTCGACGCAAGCTAAAAATGTTTCTGTTCCATCGCGCAGGACTGGCCTAATGATTTTTAAATGGGGTTTTTATTGGATTTTTATAGTTCCTAGCCAAATTTGAATTTTTGTCTTTTAAATCTGTTTTAATTTTTGTATTTGTTGTTTTATTTTGGCTGTAAACCGCCCTGAGTCCTTTGGGAGAAGGGCGGTATAGAAATTAAAATAATAAATAAATAATAAATAAATAAATAAAACTATTGGATTAAGCAGAGATGATTAACCGGTGTTTGGTCAAATGAGGGAACCTCAACTCTTTACAACTTGGCCAACAGACCTAGTGGGATGCTACATTTCAGGCAGGTCTTCACTCCATAATTGGAGCCAAAAATGCAAAGTAAACGGAGAGTCGAGAATTCATTGAGAAAAAGAGGAAAAATCCCTAATTCCCCATCCAAATGGTCCCTTTGTGGTTACCCACATTATAGCACACAAATCTCTCTTTAGGATGCCCTCAACAACACTGGATCAATTTTCTTTATCACTATTTTGTGCTTGCAGCTTCTAGGATTGGGAAAAAGAAAGCTTAGATAGCAATAATAAATGCATCACTGATTATAAAGGCTGTATCTGACTCAGAACCATCGGGAATTGCAATCTAGGTAAGGAACGTTTGTTGTCTCCACCTTGAAAAAGTGCTTCTACTTGCAAATAAGAAGGAAATACCACCAAGTCCCGCATCATAGCAATAGCTATAGCACTTAAGACTCATAGACTGCCCTGCAATGCTTTGCTACACTCTCTGAGCAGTTTACAATGTCAGCCTATTGCCCCTAACAACCCGAGTTCTCATTTTACCGACCTTGGAAGGATCTGAATCGAACTCCAGGCTGTGGGCAGAGCTAGCCTGCAATACTGCAGTCTAACCACTGTGCCAGCGTGGGTCCTCCTTGATTTATGCTCCCAAGGCCCAAGAGAAGATTGTAATGTTACTGCATGTGGTTTGGATGTAGTTATTTCTCCCTTCCATTAATTCCACCCCAGCTCTGGGGCGAGGGCCAAGAGAAGGCCCATGCTCCAAAGTCTTTTCCCCCATGATGAGAACCACTGTATTCAACAGACAGGAAAAGCCCTCTTCTGTTAGGTTGTCCAGGAACCAAAGGAATAAATGGACAGATGATTCAGACAGGAGCACTCCTTTGGGGAAAAAAAAACACCAACAGGCTGGAGGGCTCTCGAAATCTAAAGTACCTGCACAGGGGGAGAGAAAAGCTACCATACTTTTCGGAGTTTAAGACGCATTCCCCCCCCCTTAAAAGTGGGTGAAAATTGTGGTGTGTCTTATACACTGAATGCTGCCGAAGCCCTGCCCATCTGCTGGCCCCCACCGTTTGGCCATTTTAAGCCTCCGCATGCCCCGTTTTTAGCCTCTGTGCGTCGCATTTTCAGCCAGTTCCAGGCAGCAGGGATTGGCAGCAGCAGCGGTCCCCATCACCTGGAACCAGCAAAAAATGCGATGCGAGAAAGCCAAAAACGGGGTGTGCAGCGACCGAAAACACAACATCCAGAGGCGGCGATGGGCTCTGGTGATCCCTGCAGCCTGGAACAGCTGATTGGCAGTATTCCGGGAGGCCAACCCAACCACCCATCAGCTGGTCATGCTGAATCAGGCTGCAATAACATGCTGAAGCTAACCAGACTGTTTGCAGTTTGCTGCAAGGACTCTGGCCAGATGAATACCGAAGTTCTGTCCTCCCTCGCCTCCGTCCGAGCGATGGCTTAATTAGCCGGCACTATCAGCTCTGGCAGCAAACTAGCGAGCGTATGTCAAGTATCTCTGTTATCTCCCTTAACGCTGATGAGTCACCCAGGAACAAACAGTACTTCAGCTCTTAGTTAAGCAGTTAATTTGCCTGCTACGAAGAGGCACAGCAGCTCTTGCTGCCTTTATATCCTGTGGGGTGTGGCTCCATGACTCAGCACTTCCTAGGCCTGCCCCACCCCTGCTTCTGTTGTTCCCGCCTCTCCTGCCTACGAAACCTAGGGTCCAGCCAGGCCTGATTGCCATCAGCTGGGTCTGGAGGCATGGCCTGGGGGGGGAGAAAGAGTCAGGGGATAGAGGCCTCGTTATCTCTTCCACCTGGCCTGCCTCTGCCTCCTGGAGCTGATCCAGGGAAGCCGGTGTTCCCGAGGTAAGTCCTGACGGCTCTTCCCCCTCACTTTCCAAGTCACTTTCTGGCAAGAGGCCCTGCTCAGGGGGCGCAGACACAACAACCGATGGATGCTGGTAGGCAGAGACAGATTTTTTTTTCTTGTTTTCCTGTCCAAAAACTAACATGTGTCTTATACTCCGGAGTCTCTTATACTCCAAAAAAACATGGTAGTTGAAAAGATTCTGCCTGGCGTCACCGTGGATGACAAGTTAGCCCAAATGGCAGTTTGCAGGAGATGGAACAGAGGGCTGCCCCTTCAGCAGACCTAACACAGAAGATGAGAGTGGAAGGACTTTGGAAGCTTTCAAAGGTCACACTTTTCTCCCTTTCAGCTTCTGATTAACCTTTTGCTTGACCGGATCTCCACCCTTCCATGAGTGATAGTTAATATCTTACCCCCCCACCTTTTTTTTTTTTTACTTCCAAGGACAATTGCAATATGGTTTTGGTTTTTTTTAGATAGCTAGAAGAAACTTCAGCTTTGATGGCTCTTGGTATCAGGTACGTGGTTGTTCCTCGTGCTTAGGGTTGGTAAGAGATTTCAGGTATCAGCCTGAAGGGAGGAAGCCAACTAGACTCCACAACATCACCTTGTTTTCGGTCCATCACTTCTGAGTATTATAAAGATAAAGGTAAAGGTGCCCCTTGCACATATGTGCTAGTCGTTTCCGAATCTAGGGGGCAGTGCTCATCTCCGTTTCAAACCCAAAGAGCCAGTGCTGTCTGAAGACGTCTCCGTGGTCATGTGGCCGTCATGACTCAATGCCAAAGGCGCACGGAATGCTATTACCTTCCCACCAAAGGTGGTCCCTATTTTTTCTACTCGCATTTTTTACGTCCTTTCAAACTGCTACGTTGGCAGAAGCTGGGACAAGTAACGGGAGCTCACCCCATTACACGGCAGAACTAGGGATTCGAATCGCTGAACTGCCGACCTTTCAGAATAGAATTTTTTATTGGCCAAGTGTGATTGGACACACAAGGAATTTGTTTTGGTGCATATGCTCTCAGTGTACATAAAAGAAAAGATACCTTCAACAAGGTACAGCATTTACAACACAAATGATGGTCAATATATCAATATAAATTTATAAAAATTAATAAATAAATATAAATTTTGATCAACAAGCTCAGCGTCATAGCCCCTGAGCCACCGCGTCCCTTCTGAGTATTATAGAGGGAGACTAAAAAAAGGTAAAAGGTTTCCCCCATCCAGTCATGTCTGAATCTAGAGCTCATCTCCATTTCTTCGCTGAGGGAGCCATCATTGTCCAAAGCAGGGGTGAAATCCTGCAGGTTCTGACAGGTTCTGGAGAACCGGTAGCAGAAATTTTGAGCAGTTCGGAGAACTGGCAAATACCACCTCTAGCTGGCCCCAGAATAGGGTGGGAATGGAGATTTTGCAATATCCTTCCCCTGGAGTGGGGTGGGAATGGGGATCTTGCAGTATCCTTCCCCTGGAGTGGGGTAGGAATGAAGATTTTGCAGTATCCTTCCCCTGGAGTGGGGTGGGAATGAAGATTTTACAGTATCCTTCCCCTGGAGTGGGGTGGGAATGCAGATTTTGTAGTATCCTTCCCCTGAGCCTCCGTGTGCGCCCTGTACTTACCTTCATCCAAAATAGGCCGCGAGGAGACTCCTGGCAGGGGTGGGGCAGGGTGGGCGGGGCCAGGCAGGAGTGGGATTTGTGAGTTCTTCGAACTGCACAGAATCTCAGCTAGAGGTTCTTCCGAACCCCCAGCATCCCACCCCTGGTGGTGTCCCATTGTCAGAGAAAAGCTAGCAGTATAAATGAACGAGCCCTTCCCAAACCCTCCCTCCCCCCAATCCACTGGTTAGCCAAGCCAAGAGGTGGGGTATGAGCTTCCTTCTGAATGTCAAATGAGTTTATTCCATGTGCTACCCCCGTTTTCCAACAGGGACATAATTCTGAGGAAAAATAAAAGGCACAGCAATAAATATACAATGGTCCATTGCTTTCAGAAGGTGACACTTGTTCTTCGTACTGAGATCTCCTAGCGGTCTGTTTGGGAAGATAATGACATAATTTTCGCATCACTCTTTTTATTGTACTGTTGGGTTGTTGATGATACAACCCTTAACCAGTGGTGGGATTCAAGTAATTTAACAACCGGTTCTCTGCCCTAATGATTTCTTCCAACAACCAGTTCACCAAACTACTCAGAAAGTTAACAACCGGTTCTCCCGAAGTGGTGCGAACTGGCTGAATCCCACCACTGCCCTTAACCCACTCTGGCCTCACATTTTTTGGGGGAGATAGAAAGGACATAGTGCGTCTTTGCATACTTTCCAAGCAGGAAATTGAGTATAAATTGTAAGATCCCTACATACAGTAGGTGTCCCAAAGTGGTTTTTAAAGAGGCAACTGGATTTTCCTTGGGTTTTTTTCCTTGAAGATGTTTTGCTTCTCATCCAAGAAGCTTCTTCAGTTCTTATTTTTTTCAAGTTTTTTTATTTTTTTTATTTATGTTTACAAATATATCAATGCGTGAACAGTTTGGCACGTGGGTAGCTTGCATTCTAATGCAAATAAAACAATAAAATTAAGCATAGCTATTACATTCAATCCACTTATATGGGCCCCCACCATTCAGTCAGAACTGAAGAAGCTTCTTGGATAAGAAGGAAAATGTCTTCAAGGAAAAAAAACGAAGTCCAGCTGCCTCTTCAAAAAGCACCTTTGGGACAACCATGACCTGGATGAGTAAGAATCTCCATAGATATCCCTACATAGGAAGGAAGCCCTTGCTGGATCTGGACCCTTTTTTTTGGTTTTCTAGGTATTTGAGAGAATTTGAGTCCATGTCTAAAAAAAAACAAAGGATGAAGATTACCATAGTGGCTTGTATCTTAATTTATGTCATGTCTTCAGGGTAGAAATGACCAAGAAGGTCCTGGATCCCCTTTTAAAGATCAGGTGTTAGTCAGCTGATTTTTTTCCTGATGTATGTCAGCCCTGTAGAGACCACTGTGGCTGGAAGGGAGGTTCTGGGTGGATTCTTTCAAGCCAATTGTGTGGTTTTCCATTCTTAAGGTCTGTAGGGTAACTCCTGGAACTTTCAAAATTATAAGACTGCAAGAAAAATATCCTCTTTCAGGGCATATGCCTGTAAGAGTTCATACTAGCTAGCCACATGCCTGTCTGGCCAACTCTGTGAGAACTCGGTATGTCTAGTTTAATAAAAAGAAGGACTAGGGAAGACATGATAGCAGTGTTCCAATATCTCAGGGGTTGCCACAAAGAAGAGGGAGTCAAGCTATTCTCCAAAGCACCTGAGGGCAGGACAAGAAGCAATGGGTGGAAACTAATCAAGGAGAGAAGCAACTTAGAACTAAGGAGAAATTTCCTGACAGTCAGAACAATTAATGAGTGGAACGACATGGCTGCAGAAGTTGTGAATGCTCCAGCACTGGAAATTTTTAAGAAAATGTTGGATAACCATCTGACTGAGATGGTGTAGGGTTTCCTGCCTGGGCAGGGGGTTGGACTAGAAGGCCTCCAAGGTCCCTTCCAACTCTGTTGTTATATTATATTATATTAACTAACATATTTTTCGGGCTGTGAGACGCACTTTTTTGTCTCCAAAAAGGGGGTGAAAATGTCTGTGCACCTTATATACGGAATATTGCCAAAGCCCCGCCCACCCACTGGCTGTTTTTTGGCCTCTGCACACCCTGTTTTCAGCCCTTTTTTTTTTTTTTGGCCTTTTACAGGTCTTCTTTCTTTCGGCCTTTTTCAGAGCTTTTTTCAGCCTGTTTTTGAGGCTTTTTTCAGCCCATTTTTGAGGGTTTTTTGGTCCATTTTTGAGCCTTTTTTGGGGGGTCTGTTTTTGAGACTTGTTTTTTGACCTGTTTTCAAGGCCATTTTCCAAAAAAACGGGCTGAAAAAAACATAAAAAACAAAGTGAAAAAAGCCTTAAAAACGGGCTGAAAAAAGCATCGAAAATGGGCTGAAAAAAAGGCCTGAAAATGGGCCAAAAAAGGCTGGGAAAAGGCCAAAAAAGGCCCCAAAAATGGGCTGAAAATGGGGTGTTTGGAGGCCAAAAACTTTTCGTTGTTGTTTTCCTCTTCTAAATTTAGGTGCGTCTTATAGTCAGGTGTGTCTTATAGTCTGAAAAATATAGTGTGCGTCAGCTAATTTATGTTCCTGTGGGATGTGCAGGCCTGGCCCTCTGGATGAGGGCAGGCAGTAGTAAGGACCGAGGAAGATTTTTTGAAGGTGGGGCAAGGGAGGGGCTACTGTTCCTAGATAATTGAGATGGTGCCTTTTGATCTCTTAAGTCGAAACTGCTGTTTGACAGATGGTTTGGTTCTGTGTATCATCCTAACGCAAACTGTTTTTCACCGAGACCAAAATGGGACACCAACATCAGATGCTGTTTTCGGCACAGCTGCAACCACAAAACACCTGGGTGGGGCTCTGTGGAGGTTGGAACGAGGTCAAATCTGGGCGGACATCCTGAGCTCTTGCTAACAGTTGGAGAGAAATGGAGAGAGAATTTCTGCTTTTCTGTTTGGGTGAGAGCCTGTTTTTTAGCTCTGAGTTATTGAAAAGATCTCCATCCTGATGTGGACAAATATTGTTCCTACTTATGATAAAACAGGCACGAGGCTGCAACGGGTTTGCAGAATGAGATGCATTTATCCATCCTTTCCAAGAAGGAGGAAGCTCAGATTTGTGCAAACCAGCTGGTTTGGACCGGTACCCGAACCAGTAGCGGAAATCATGGTTCACTTTATTGTGAAATAGAAAGCATGGGTCACGTTGTCAGGAAGAATGCTCTACAGCAGGGGTCTCCAACCTTGGTCCCTTTAAGACTTGTGGACTTCAACTCCCAGAGTTCCTCAGCCAGCTTTGCTGACTGGGGGACTCTGGGAGTTGAAGTCCACAAGTCTTAAAGGGACCAAGGTTGGAGACCCCTGCTCTACAGCAGTGGCCTCCAATGTTTTGGGCATCAGGGACCAGTTTTATGGGGGGCGGAATTCTGCGCTCCGGATGGGGTGTATGTTTTTGCCTGCATCCCACTGTAGGAAGTTAGCATCCACCCCTCTCCTATAAGAATGAAATATTTTAGGAAATATTAAAAAGGCAGAATATTATATTTCCCTGGATGAGAAATGGAGAAACCTCTTTTAAAGACAAAGCAGCTTCCTGTCTCCCCACAGCTTTGTCAATGGGCCAGAGGCAGAAATTCATTCCCCCCCCCACCTTTGTCAATGGACCATTATCTGCAACACAATAGGACCCATCTAGCAACAGAAACTCACCACACCAGGGGTTTCCAACCTTGGTCCCTTTAAGACTTGTGGGCTTTAACTCCCAGAGTTCCTCAGCCAGGGACTCTGGGAGTTGAAGTCCACAAGTCTTAAAGGGACCAAAGTTGGAGACCCCTGCACCACATGGCAAGGCTCAAGCAAGCTTGAGAGACAACCTACAAAGTTAGCTAAGACTCCTAGCCCACCTGGGAGTTTGACAACCAATCAGGATACTTTTCTTATACAGGAACAGGAAACACTAAGGTGGGGCCCCACCGAGAGTATAAACTTAGCATCTTTCTCTCTTCTTTCCTCTTTGGTTCTTCACCTAACGCCTTGAAGCGTATGATCGCCTTTTCTACTCAGGAACTCAAGCCATGTGATTCCTGTCCACCATTAAACCATCTTTCCAAGCAGTCTCCATGTTTCCAGTGTCTTTTCCCCCACTTGGAACTGAACCCAGAAGAATATTTCTTCCAACACCATGGATGGGGCTTTGCTTGTTTCTGTGGCCCAATTGTTGGCATGCTGTGGTCCGGTATCGGTCCATGGACCGAGGGTTGAGAACCCCCATTGTACAGCACACGAAATGCAGTAGGGCACCTCCAAGCCCACTTGGTGATCCAAGTGGCCGGTTTAGCTCACGCTGGTAAAAGCCTGTTATTAAGAACACAGTAGCCTGCAATTACTGCAGGTTCGAGCCCAGCCCAAGGTTGACTCAGCCTTCCATCCTTTATAAGGTAGGTAAAATGAGGACCCAGATTGTTGGGGGGGCAATAAGTTGACTTTGTAAAAATATACAAATAGAATGAGACTATTGCCTTATACACTGTAAGCCGCCCTGAGTCTTCGGAGAAGGGCGGGGTATAAATGTAAACAACAAAAAAAAAAAGACTTTTAGTTAATTTCACCATCTGACTTTTCACTCTTTAAATTTGGGTCTTTCCGTCTATTCTCATTGGTCTTCACCATTTCTTCCAAGAAGAGATTTTACAGAGGTTTTGTATTGAATGCTCAGTCAGAAGGTCATTATTTTTCATTATTATTTATTTCAACATCAGAACAGAAAGTGAGTTTTTGTGTTGCTCGTCATTTTCCATTACAGTCATTTGTTTCAACAAAACTGCCTGCCTGCGTGTATATATATTATATGTATATGCTATCTTCACTTACTCAAGTTTTCCCCACTGATTGATGAGCCAACACTCATTGACCACAGGCATAGATCTGGCCACGGCGGAAGATGCAAAGGTTAAGATAGGTGGCCCTTAGTCCAAAGGAAGCTTAGTTCATAGAAAATAATAATAATAATAATCAAAAAGATTAATATCTATTATGAAACTCCCTGTACATTCATTGCCTTGTAAAGTATAATGTTTGCCTGTTCATGGAAAATCTGGGCAGGGTGTTGACAGCGTGGAATGAGGGTGATTTACTGCAATTCTAGAATTGCGCAAAGCAGTTTTTGAAAACTCTAAATTGATGGGAGGAGAGTAGGAGCTCCAGATACAGTGAGCAAGAAGAATGTGAGTCAAAGAAGGCTGGCCGGAGAGTGTAGCTACCCCAATCATCACCCTCTGCCAAAGGATTCTTGTCACACTTGCCATAATTAGAACTTATTTTCTCTTGTGAAATTCACATAGGGGGATCTATGACAATTTGTCATGGTCAACTTGCTATGTTCAGCTCACTGTGGCCAACTTGCCACAGCAAACTGAGCCCCGAAGCAGTTCTCAAGCAGTTCTCAAGAAAAAACAAAATGCACAGGTACCGGATATGTGGTACCTTGCTCAATAGTAGTAACTGTGAGAGGGATCTTGGAGTCCTAGTGGACAACCATTTAGATATAAGCCAGCAATGTGCAGCAGCTGCCAAAAAAGCCAATACAGTTCTGGGTTGCATAAATGGAGGGATAGAATCAAGATCACGTAAAGGGTTAATACACTTTATAATGCCTTGGTAAGGTCACACTTGGAATATTGCATCGAGTTTCGATCGCCACAATGTAAAAAAGATGTTGAGACTCTAGAAAGAGTGCAGAGAAGAGCAACAAAGATGATTAGGGGACTGGAGGCTAAAACATGAAGAACGGTTGCAGGACCTGAGTATGTCTAGTTTAATGAAAAGAAGGACTAGGGGAGACATGATAGCAGTGTTCCAATATCTCAGAGGTTGCCACAAAGAAGAGAGAGTCAAGCTATTCTCCAAAGCACCTGAAGGCAGGACAAGAAGCAATGGGTGGAAACTGATTAAGGAAAGAAACAACTTAGAATTAAGGAGAAGTTTCCTGACAGTCAGAACAATTAATGAGTGGAACAACTTGCCTGCAGAAGTTGTGAATGCTCCAATACTGGAAATTTTTAAAAAGATGTTGGATAACCATTTGTCTGAAGTAGTGTAGGGTTTCCTGCCTGGGCAGGGGGTTGGACTAGAAGACCTCCAAGGTCCCTTCCAACTCTGTTATTATTATTATTGGTTAGACACTCTTCCTGGCCACATCTGCTCTCTAAGTCTCCCCGACTTTGTCCAGACAATGCCAGCAATGAATCAAGTCTTTTTGGTCCTATTGCCTTCTGTTAATTAAGCTAATGAGAAACAGAGTTGGGCAGGAACATTGGGGTTGTGGGCAGGGGGAGTGAGGAGTGAGGAGTCCAAGACCTTCCAGCTGTTTCATTTCCATTCTAGTGGTCAACTCACTTCAAGGGAGACTTTACCTTTCAAATCCGGTGCAGTTTGATTTCCGCACTGTTATTTCAACAAAGAAAAGTTAGAGGACAAATGGGAGAAATGTCCATGCTTTCAGAATTCTCATTCCCACAGTACATTTTACATTTGAGAATTATAATGTAAACACAGTATCATGGGGTTTTCCCCCGCCCTTTATAGTTTGTATTTTGTTACGCTATACGAGGATACGGCACAACGTACTGTAGGATAATATTGCAAGGAGTCTGCTTGAGTCTTGCAAGAATGACGTGAGAAGGAAGACAGAAGGATGTTTTTCTGAGCAATTTCCTTGATTGTTCCTCGCCTAGAGACAGAAATCTTACCAAACCTAAGCCGTTTGCACCATGAAACACATATTATGAGAACTTCTAGGGTGGAGCAGTCTTAACTCGCTTTCATCCATAGACTTCACTGTCTCTTGGTCATCTGGAATGTAGCCCCTTCCTCCTGGGAATCTGGACTACATTCCATCTTAAATTCCTCGTGTGTCCCATCACACTTGGCCAATAAAAAATTCTATTCTATTCTATTCTATTCTATTCTATTCTATTCTATTCTATTCTATTCTATTCTATTCTATTCTCTCGTTACCTCTCGCCTGGACTACTGCAATGCTCTCTACATGGGACTCCCCTTGAAGAGCACCCGGAGACTTCAGCTAGTGCAGAACGCGGCTGCGCGGGTTATTGAGGGAGCGGCTCAGAGCTCCCACATAACACCTATCCTGCGCAGACTGCACTGGCTACCTGTTGTTTTCCGGGTGCGCTTCAAGGTATTGGTTACCACCTTTAAAGCGCTCCATGGCTTAGGACCGGGCTATCTACGGGACCGTCTACTGCCGGCTTCTATCTCCCATCGTCCGGTACGTTCCCACAGAGAGGGACTCCTCAGGGTGCCGTCAGCCAAACAGTGTCGACTGGCGGCCCCCAGGGGGAGGGCCTTCTCTGTGGGGGCTCCGACCCTGTGGAACGAACTTCCCCTCGGACTTCGACAATTACCTGACCTTAGGACCTTTCGCCGCGAACTTAAAACTTATTTATTTCGTATGGCTGGACTAGCCTGATTTTTATTTTTATTGGATGGGTTTTTAAAATTTTGTGATTTTATGGGGGAGTATGTTTTTTAACATTTTGGGCATTTAAATTAGTTTTTTAAGGGATGTTTTTAATTATTGTGTGTATTTATATTTTATCTGCCTGTTCACCGCCCTGAGTCCTTCGGGAGAAGGGCGGTATACAAATTAAAATATTATTATTATTATTATTATTATTATTATTATTATTATTATTATTATTATTATTATTATTATTATTATTATTATTATTATTCTATTCTATTCTATGGGCGAGTGATCTCTTGCAAAAAAAAAACAAAAAACCCTGCCTCACAGGATTGCTCTTGTAAGGAAAGAAAAATAAAAAAACCTGAAGAAGGAGCAGTAAGCAGATGCTGCCTTCAACGTCTGGAATGAAATCTGTTGAAGCTCACCAACCCAATGATTTCCTTGCTTGATTTCTGCTGTGCTCTTCCAGCCCAACCTGTCAGATGATGTGTTCAAATGCCCCATTTGATTGGTGGGGCAGCAGTGGTGAAATCTAATTTTTTTCCCCTACAGGTTCTGTGGGCGTGGCCTGGGGGGTGTCATGTGACTGGGTGGGCGTGGCTATGTGACTGGGGCATCAAAAGACAGAAACTCACTAACAATTTCCTGCTGGAGCAGGGTTGGACTAGATGACCTCCAGGTCCCTTTCAGCCGTGGATGTGCCAAGTTTGTAGTCCTTCCTTCCATTCATTTTTCCTCCCTCCCTCCCTTTTTCTTTTTCTTTCTTTCTTTCTTTCTTTCTTTCTTTCTTTCTTTCTTTCTTTCTTTCTCTCTCTCTCCCCCTCCCTCCCTCCCTCTCTCCTTCTCTCTCTCTCTCTTAAACAAATCCCCACCCCCATCCCATTTTTTGCCTAGCAGACTTCAGCTTTTTTATCTTTTAAAAAATGCTTTTAAAAATAATTTTAAAAAGCCTCTGACAATCAGGCACCTCAGCTGGGATCATCAGAGCCTTGTTTTAACCCTTTAAAAGCATTTTTTTACAACCTCTTCAGCTGAAGAGGTTAAAAAATGCTTTTAAAAGTAAAAAAAGGCTCTGACGATCACGTGGCTCAGCTGGGCATGGGGAGGGGATGGGCAGGGATTTTTGTTATCGGTTCTCCGAACCACCCGCCGCCATTGCTACCGGATCGGCCGAACCTGACCGAACCGAGAGCATTTCACCCCTGTGGGGCAGGCTTTTCTCACACACCATCTATAAGGAAGAAGGCCCACCCTGACCTTCCCGCATCCTGTTGGCGGTCACGATGGCTATTTCTCAGTTAGAAAACCTCGTGTGTGAGAAAGAACACGATTGGATGCTGAGGGAGACATGGAGGTGGAAGAAAACCCTCCTTAGATTTGGAGGACGTAGATATCTCTGCACCTGCAGTATTACTGCATCTGTATTATTCACCGTTGTCCCATGTGTTTGTGTTTGTGTATACAATATGCAATATGTTTCCCTAGTTACCTTTCTCACACAAGGCTTGTTGTGAAGATGAAAGGAACCCCACTTATCTGCTCCTTCTGAAGAGGATCGGGGCTGCTTCCTTGCCAAGGCGTTTTGTCCTGCCGAGTCAAAGTTCGCAGAAAGGACAGACTCTGGTGAGTGGGGAAAGACGGTTAAGTCATATCATTCAAGCCAGCCTGAAGAAGAGGCAACCTTCTTCTTTATCTAGTCGTGACCTCAATTAATCCCTGCCTACCCTGCCTCCGTTTTTAGCTGCTGTTTTGGCAGATATAGCCGTGATTTTATTCAACCCCGGGAGAAAGGAGAGAACATGTGCTGTCCTAGCTGTGGCCCTGTTATTGGAGAAATGCTCATTGGGTCTAACTGCGTCCTCTGTGTGGTCCAAAGAACTTTCGGTTAGTTGTCGTTCGCTTCCCTCTCCCCCGCTTGTCCCGTTGGGTTTCCATGGCAGCCTTGCGCATCGCCACATCCCTCCAGGGCTGGGAGAAGCACATCTTGATGGAGGAGCAAGAACAAAAGGAGATTGGACTACATAACATGAAAAAGGACACCTTGGCTCCCTTGAATTGGGCGGGAGAACATATTCCGACGTGGAGCGCGAATTGCAAGGATGAAAAGTGTTCCTTGAATTTGGCTTCTTATTTTCTCCTTCTTGTTAAAGGGAATTGTGTTGCTGCTCCTTTTAATCTCCTCCTGCTGTTGTCCAGTTTCAAAAGGATATTCTTTTTTTTTCTGCTGTGAAGGAAGGATTGAGAGAAGGACAGCAGAACATTGGAGGAAAAGTGATGGGTCTTAACAGAATCTCTTGAGGGAGAAGGTTGTTCTCTCTCACTTAAGGAAGAGTTTCTTCTCTTAACTCACTTGCAAGACCCCCAAAGCCAGATCTAGATAGTAAAGTCAAAGCTTGTTGTTGCTGTTAGTTGTGAAGTCGTGTCCGACACATCGCAACCCCATGGACAACGTTCTCCAGGCCTTCCTGTCCTCTACCATCCTTTGGAGTTCATTTAAGCTCATGCCTACTGCTTCAGTGACTCCATCCAGCCACCTCATTCTCTGTCATCCCTTTCTTCTTTTGCCCTCAATCTTTCCCAGCATTAGGCTCTTCTCCAGTGAGTCCTTCCTTCTCATTTGGTGGCCAAAGTATTTGCATTTCCTCTTCAGGATCTGGCCTTCTAAAGAGCAGTCAGGATTGATCTCCTCTAGGACCGACCGGTTGAATCACCTTGCAGTCCAAGGGACTCGCAGGAATCTTCTCCAGCACCGGAGTTCAAAGGTCTCAATTCTTTGGCGCTCAGCCTTCCTTACGGTCCAACTTTCACAGCCATACATTGCTGTCTCCAAAATATTAAGCTGGAATCTAGTTTTTCCTCCTCCTGTTACCTCCTGGTGCACTTTTCAGGTTCTGGCTGCAAACAAGACATGACGTTAAATATTACCCAATATTAAAATTACAAATATTGCACAAGTTTTGGCAACCTCAGTACATGACCTTTTGAGTTTTCAGCCTTCTCACCTGAAACATCTCAAGACTGATAGAGGATGGCCATGTTTTTTTCCCCAAAGTCAGTTAAAATAATTAATTTGGGAGTTCTGTATTTTTATCTGTTCGCTTGGTGTTATTTGAAGCAGTCTGAGATCCTCCCTAACAGCTTTCAGTTCTGGTGCCCAGAAATAACAGTCCATGGTGATGTTATTTCTGGGTCTATTACTCTGCTGATAAAGTGATATTTTTGGAGCTTGTTTTCCTTTTCAGCCCCTGTTCTAGAAGTGTCTGGCAGGGTTTGGTTGGATATGCAGCAGATGCAGAGGACAACCACCACATGTGATGTTGATACAGCCAACTTCTAGAAGGCAATGTTCTACTTCAGGCTTTGGTGTCAGGAGCAAGTGGTAGTGGTAGCACGGTGGTTAGAACACAGATTGCTAATTCTGTCCATAACCACCAGTTCGATTCTCACTGGCTCAAGGTTGTCTCAGCCTTCCATCCTTCCAAGCTCGGTAAAATGAGGACCCAGATTGTTGGAGGGCAATAGGCTGACTCTGTAAACTGTAAAAGCAGTACAAAGCCATCTACAAGTGTACATGCTATTGCTATTGCTAAAATACCTGCATTCAGTACCAAGTACACCATCTGAACAGATCACCTTTTTAGTTGCTTGGTGGGGTGCCAAGTCAGGCTGACCACATGACCACAGAAAAGTTTCTTTGGACAATGTTGGTTTCCTTAGCTAAAAAACTGAGATGAGCACCATCCCTAGAGTTGGATATAATTGGGCAGGGAAAACCTTTATCATTACCTTTATGGACCTCTAATATCTGCTTTCTAAACCTGCCTTATGAAAAGATGCCACAAGAGAGTCAGAGGGTTGCAAAGTCTGATGTGTGTTTCTCCCATTCCTTCTCTTTCTTACTTGGGAGGAGATCCGGAGCTGCAGAACTACGCTAGATATAAATTCTTCCCAGGCACCTTAGCATTTCATCTGAAGAAAAAGGTTCATATTTAACTGGGTTACCCAGAGCAACAGATAACTTCATTTATTTATATATAAATGAAAGAACATTCATTTCACTTAAGCAGACCTGACAACTATTTGATAATGATGATGAAGATATTTTTCCCTGCTTCATTCCTGAACGTATATATATATATTTAAATGCAAGTGGGCATTTGTATATATCATGAATAGCAACTTCCACTATCTTGGGCGGGGGGGAAGCTCAGGGAAAAATACGGGCTCTTACCTGCCATGTGTTGTGCTTATATCATGGCAACTAGTATCCTTTTCCCTTCCTTTCCATTTCTTCCTTGCATCAATACAGCTTTATGCATTCAAGGAGAATAGAATAGAATAGAATAGAATAGAATAGAATAGAATAGAATAGAATAGAATAGAATAGAATAGAATAGAATAGAATAGTAGAGTAGAGTAGAGTAGAGTAGAGTAGAGTAGAGTAGAGTAGAGTAGAGTAGAGTAGAATAAGAGTAGAGTAGAATAGAGTAGAGTAGAATAGAGTAGAGTAGAGTAGAATACTTTATTGTCACTTTGAATGTACACTAATTGGCATACATCAAAATGAAATTACATTGCATACAGCTCTCAAAGGGTTCCACCTCTAATATAAACATGATAAGATAGATGATAGATAGATAGATAGATAGATAGATAGATAGATAGATAGATAGATAGATAGATAGATAGATAGATAGATAGATATGCATGTACCCACATATATTATATAACACGGAAAACAACACAGTCTAGTTTGGATGTATAGATGTACATGGCAAGAAAAATGAATCTTGTGTAGTTTACCAGACAGATGGCCCAGGGAACAAACTGTTAAAGAATCTGGATGTCCTGTTAGAAATGCTTTGAAACCTCCTCCTAAAGGGGAGCAACAGAAACAGACCGTAAAGTGGGTGTTGTGGGGTCTCTAACAATGCTTTGAGCTCTAAGCATATAGCGCTTATAAGCAGCATCCTGGATACCAAGAAGTGAGCTTCCTATAATCTTCTCGGCTGTCCTCACTACTCTCTGTATGGACTTTCTATCTGAGGCATTACTGCTACCAAACCAAACAGGGTTGCGATTTGTTAAAATGTGCTCAATCCTGCCTCTGTAAAAAGTGGCCCAGATAGAAGGAGTGGCAGTTCTTTTTTGTCATTTCTACTGAAATATAACTTAATTAGTTGTAAGAACATTTAGAACATTTACATCTGGGTTGGATTACTGCAACGCTCTCTACATGGGGCTGCCCTTGAGGTGCACCCGGAGGCTACAGTTAGTCCAGAATGCGGCTGCGCGAGTAGTAACGGGAGCCGCTCGTGGCTCCCACGTGACATCACTACTCCGTAGTCTGCACTGGCTTCCTGTGGTTTTTCGGGTGCGCTTCAAGATTTTGGTTACCACCTTTAAAGCGCTCCATGGCTTAGGACCCGGGTACTTACGGGACCGCCTGCTGTTACCCTTTGCCTCCCACCGACCCGTACGCTCTCACAGAGAGGGTCTTCTCAGGGTGCCATCCGCCAAACAGTGTCGGCTGGCGGCCCCCAGGAGTAGGGCCTTCTCTGTGGGGGCAGCGACGCTCTGGAATGAACTTCCCCCTGGCCTATGTCAAGTGCCTGATCTTCGGACCTTCTGTCGTGAGCTTAAAATACACCTATTTATTCAAGCGGGACTGGCATAATAATGCAGAATTTTAAATTTGGGGTTTATTAATATTTTAAAATTTTAAAATCCAAATTTTAATTTATCGGCCTTTATAATTTGCTTTGTTTTAAATGTTGTTTTAATTGTATATATTTTGTTTTATCGCTGGCTGTACACCGCCCTGAGTCCTTCGGGAGAAGGGCGGTATAAAAATTTAATAAATAAATAAATAAATAAAATAAAAGGCTACAGAACACTGAACGTTATTATTATGCATATTATTAAGTACTGTATATTTCTTTATGTTGCACCTTCCAATCTTGCTTTCTAGTTTATCAACTTTGAAAAGATAAGGGACCTTACCCTTTTTCTGCAAATTCACCTACAATTTCTGATTGGGGTTTCTTTATTAATCTTTGTTATTTGCCTGATTAGTGCTTCCAACAAGCATGGCAAAACATTTGCTTCATTTCTCCCTTTCTTTATGCACAAAAAGACTTGACAGCCGATAATAACTTTCAGATAATAAAATACATAATTAAACAAAATCAATAACGGACAATAAAACGAATCATACAACCATGCACAATCCCAAGCACCAACTCAGCAATAATATAATTAGCAGTAACCAGAGTCAATTAGTTGATCCTCTCTTGGTGGATGGTGGGAAGCCACGGCGATAGCTTAGAAGTTAGAGCCAAAAAGTTTTCGTAGAAACAGAAAGTCTTGACTAAGTAACTTTTTTATGAGATGAAGGGAAGTGAGCTACTGATTTTATTTCCTGACAGTGAGAACAATTAACCAGTGGAACAACTTGCTTCCAGAAATTGTGGGTGCTCCAACACTGGAGGTTTTTAAGAAGAGATTGGACAACCATTTGGACAGCAGGGTTTCCTGCTTGAGTAAGGGGTTGGACTAGAAAACCTCTAAGGTCCCTTCCAACACTTGTTCTTCTGCTATTCTGTTATATTCTTGCCTCTTTTTTGGGCTGCATATAGCTTGGCAGAATTGTTAAGGGACTCCAATCTTTTTCTTGGAATCAGATTCTTCCAGGTATGCATGGATGAGAATTTGGTTTCCTTTGGTTGGTTTTTAAAACTAGGAATCTGCTTAACTAAACATGCGAGCCAGTTTTCGTTTCTTTTCTCTTTGGCAGCTCCTGTAAAAACCATTATTAATGAGTGATGGTGGTTAATGAAAGGTTAAATGTCAACTTTCTGCTCAGAGAAGGTCTTTTGTTAAAGCTCAGATTAGCCCCAATGATATTTTTAAAATTATTTTTATTCAACATTTACATCTTTAAAATCTTTGTAACATTTTTACAACTTTCCAATACCGGCATCTTTAGTAATATCAATTTTATCTTTCGACCAAATATATACATATACGTTTTGTTTGTTACTTACTCATGCCTATAATCACTACGTTCTATACATACCTACTACACTTTAAATATTGCATTTCACTATAGTATCTTCTTTTATACTATACGTTATACATTAATTTTAGATTTCTCTTCCAGCCAATTATGCCATCTCTTCCATGTTTCATAGTAAATTGTTTCCTCTCTGTCTTTAAGTTCCATCGTTAACTTATCTGATTCTGCATGCTTAATTTTTAATTGGCCAATATCTTTACAGCAAGTTGACAAAACGAACCCAGTACAAAATAATAATTAGAAAAAGAAACAAAAACAGCCAACAGCGCCAACCTTTCCTCTTCAGGGTCATATCACCTTCTTTTCTTCCTTCCTCTCCTTCCTTTCTTCCTTTCCTTCCTTCCTTTCCTTCCTTCTTCTCTTTCCTTCCTTTCCTTCCTTTCCTTCCTTCCTCTCCTTCCTTCCTTCCCTTCCTTCCTTCCTTCCTTCCTCCCTCCCTCTCCTTCCTTCCGTCCTTCCTTTCCTTCCTTCCTTCCTTCCTTCCTTCCTCTCCTCCCTCCCTCCCTCTCTTTCCTTTCCTTCCCTTCCCTTCCCTTCCCTTCAGAGATGGTATTCACCTGGTTCAGACCGGTTCAGGTGAACCGGTAGCAGCAACCCACCTGCCTGGATGTAATGCTGTCCTATTTAGCCATGTTTTTGAAGCCGGGCGCATATGCAGAAGGCACACACATGCGCGCCAATCTGGTGGTAAGTATATGTGAAAACCCCCCTCCTTCCCTTCCCTTCCCTTCCCACTCCATGCCCAGTATTGTTTCTGGGGATCACAAAATAATGGGTCATTTGAAATGTTACTTCCTTACAATTCTTAAAGAGGAAAGTGAGCAATTCCAACAACCAAAGGTAATGCTGATTTGCAAGTACAGAAATGAAGTTTGCAGGGAACTATGTTGGTGTTCCATCTCTGTTCCATCTCCCCAGGGGTGAAATGTAAAATTTGTTACTACCGGTTCTGTGGGCGTGGCTTGGGGTGTAATGTGGCTGGGTGGGCGTGGCCAACTTTTTTTTTGTTTTTACTTTTAAAAGCATTTTTTCTACAACCTCTTCGGCGGAAGAGGTTGTAAAAAAAAGCTTTTAAAAGGTTCTGACGATCAGGCAACTCAGCTGGGATTGCCAGAACCCTTTAAAAGCATTTTTTGTTGTTTTTAAAAGGTTCTGATGATCCCAGCTGAGTTGACTGATCATCAGAACCTTTTAAAAGCTTTTTTTTACAACCTCTTCGACCAAAGAGGTTGTAGAAAAAAATGCTTTTAAAAGGTTCTGACGATCCCAGCTGAGCCGCACGATCATCAGAGGCTTTTTTTTTACTTTTAAAAGCATTTTTTCGGCCGAAGAAAAAATGGTTTTAAAAGTAAAAAAAAAAGAGCCTCTGATGATCACATGGCTTAGCTGAACATGGGTGGGGGGGTGGGCAGGGATTTTTGCTACCGGTTTTCCGAACCACCCAATGCCATCGCTACTGGATCAAGCAATCCAGTCCAAAAAGGGAGCATTTCACCCCTGCATTTTCCTCTTTGTTTCCTTTGCCTGCTACATACCCGTCTGCTCCTTGCATGTGTCTCAAAAAATGTACACTGTTATAAGTTAATTCCTTCAGCCCAAAAGCCGATGAGACTGACATCCATATCTGAATAGATCTGAGACAACAAGCCAAAAAAGAAAAGCAAACCCTGAACACTAAGAGAAGGGCTGGAAAAGGAGGCAAAACGTGTTAGTTTGGCTGGTCAAATGAAGGGAAAGCCAAGCCCAGATTCAATTATTTTGGGGCTGGGGATTTTTCCATTGGCCTCTCTGGCTCTCTGAGATCACAGTGGAATCTGTTTCTTCTCCCTTTCAGCTGATTTCATGGCAGCTTTCTCAGGGGATCGACACTGAGGCGAAACTGTTGGACGCGTTTCTGTAATATCTGCCAATGAGCAACTTGTGGTTTTGAGGATAATCATGCACTGTGCTCAAAATTGGGCGTAACATATATATAGACCAGCATTCCATTGCACTGAATTTTGCTTTGTGTGTTTCTTTTCTGAATCTGGGATGTGGACATTATCATTTCCATGTCTTTCTTTTGTTGTTTCTACTTTGCCATCCCAGATCATTAGCTCCTTAGGATTCTCTCTCTGTCTCTCTGTCTCTGTCTCTCTCTGTCTCTCTCTCTGTGTGTGTGTGTGTGTGTGTGTGTCTTTCTCTCTCTCTGTCTCTGTCTGTCTCTGTCTATCTATCTATATCTCTATCATCACTATCTCTACCTCTATCTCTATTATATTATATATATATATATATATATTTGTTTTCTGAGGTTTTCACAGGTGTTTGTATATAGGTCTTTGGTTGTTCGGGTTTTCTCCCGTGTAAAATTGGAAGTGTCTTGGCGACGTTTCGACGTTTCGGCAGTTAAAAGGAAGAAACAGCTGCGATCACACATTGCTCCCAGAAGCACGAAGCTGAAGCCTGAAGATGACGAATAAGACTTCGAAACGTCGCCAAGACACTTCCAATTTTACACGGAGAAAACCCGAACAACTAAAGACCTATATATATATATATATATATATATATATATATATATATATATATATATATATATATATATATATATATATATATATATATATATATATATATATTATATTATATACCGCCCTGAGTCCCTTGGGAGATAGGGCGGTATATAAATACGATTAATAAATAAATAAATAAATATTTATGTCTATAAATCTCTATTTATTATATCTATTATATCTATTATATCTATTATATCTTTATCTATTAGATCTATATTTCATATTTATATTTATATCTATATCATATCTATTAGTAAAGGTAAAGGTTCCCCTCGCACATACGTGCTAGTCATTGCCGACTCTAAGGGGCGGTGCTCATCTCTGTTTCAAAGCCGAAGAGCCAGCGCTGTCCGAAGACGTCTCCGTGGTCATGTGGCCGGCATGACTCAATGCCAAAGGCGCACGGAACGCTGTTACCTTCCCACCAAAGGTGGTCCCTATTTTTCCTACTTGCATTTTTACGTGCTTTCGAAACTGCTAGGTTGGCAGAAGCTGGGACAAACAACAGGAGCTCACCCCGTTACACGGCAGCACTAGGGATTCAAACCACCGATCTGCCGACCTTTCGATCAACAAGCTCAACATCCTAGCCCCTGAGCCACCGCGTCCCCTGTATCATATCTATTACAGTATGTCTATATCTATCTCTATTATATCTATATCTCTATATGTCTTTGTATATCTATATTTATATCAATTATATATCTCTCTGTTATCTCTATCTCTATTATTTCTACATATCCATGTCTATTATGTTTATATCTCTATCACCACAGGGATGAAATGCTACTGGTTCAGACTGGTTCGGATGAACCGGTAGTGGATCTTGGTGCTGGTTCGCCGAACCGGTAGCAATCGCTGGCTGGCCATGCTCTGAACTGGTCCGTGGCCTGCAGTCCTGTCATGCTTGCCTGCCTTCCATGCTGCCTTCCCAGCATCCCGGTGGCCAGCTTGTGAAGGAAGGCAAGCAGAAGGCCATGTGGAAGGAAGGCAAGCATGGCAGGGCTGCAGGGAAGAGAGCTAGCAGCCTACTCCCTTCCCTGCAACCCTGCCATGCTTGCCTGCCTTCCACACTGCCTTCTCAGAGGTCCCCCATACCCATTTGCCTTCCAAGGTCAGCGTCCGGCCCGGCCCGGCCCAGCCAGTGGATGGGTGGGTGGCTCACCCTTAGTGGAGACATCACCATTGTGCTGCTCTGGGATTTGTGCAGCAGACCCGTGGCCGGGATATCTGCCTGCCCTCCCAGAGCACCACCACGGCACCGTCGTCCCTCTCAGCCCCAGAGCAGTGGCTGCATCTCCACCAAGGGCCACCCGCCATCAGCCTTACCAATGTTGGTTCCATTGGGCATGCTGTATATGTTGGCAGAGGATCTAGAAGGTAAGGCTGATGCTGGGGGCTGGGGGCCGGGAGGGAGAACTGCTGAGTTCAGCCCCTCGAAGGGACATGGCGACGCTCACTCACCTTTTGGGCCTGGTGCACTCGGCTTCCGCAGGTCCTTTGGCCAACTGCCACCTGCTTGCCTTTCCTTCTGCCTCGGGTCCTGCCTGCCCTCCTGGAGCACTGCCGCACTGCTGCCATTTGCTTTCTTCCTTCTCCCGCTGCAAAACGAAAGCGAAAAGCAGCGGGGTTGCTTCAGGAGGTTGCTTCGGGCAGGCAGATGTCTGCAGCCAGGTTGGGAGGGAGGGCAGCGAGAATGGCAGCGGCAGGCTAGGGAGCACCAAGCTAAAGGGCTACCCGCACTGGACTGCCTGGGTAAGCGCTACTGCCCAGGCCAAAGGGAAAGCACTGTGGGCTCTGCGGTGGCGCAGCAAGGCCTGGCCCTCTCCCTGCATGGGGGGCTTCCACCCGTCTTGCTCTGCTTCTTCACCACTGAGAGTGGTGGCACAGCTGTCCTTCTTTCCCCAGGAGCACCGGACTCCATGGGCCGAGTTCCTGGAGTGGCACTGGCAGTCAAAGAGAGCATGCAGGTGGGAATCCAGTGGGCTGTTTCAGAGCCCTAAGCCCCACGGAGCCGGCACGGGAGGCACAGCATCCTCCTCCCCTGTTTGGATCGCCCTGCAGGGGAGGGCTCTGCCTTTACAGAAACGGGGCGGGCAGTTTGTACGGAGGATTGATGGTGGGGGGGATGCACAGCCCTCCGGGATGGAGAGCAGGGCAAGAGAAGGCTAGGTGGCAGAGGGAAACTCAGCTTTGGGGGCTTCAGAAGGGCAGAATGTGCTTCAGAATGTGCAACTCCTGGCTCTAACAGTGAGGGACGTATGTGATGTCAAGTTGGCCACACCCACCCTATCACATGATCACCAAACCACGCCCACCAATGCCACACCCACAGAACTGGTAGCAACAATTTTTGCTGATGTATCACCATCTGTATCTAGACAGAGATAATATTACAAAACATACATTTCTCTATTATGATCAGAACGAGCAATCATCCTATAGCTTCTTGAATTATAAATAATGATTTTAACAAACAAGAAAATGTATATTAATTGGGACAGGGAATTCTCAGTCGTCTTTAATTGGGTCTCCCTAGTGTTACCTGCTGGTTCAACTCTAGAGGGGAAAAAGCAGGTTCTATAGGCTACTATTTAGCTTGTGAACACTGAGTACCTTCCAGAGTTTTTTTTGCAGACCCAACCATTGGCATGTAATTCAGAAGGACAAGGCTTGAAATAGACATGGTGTTGTGTCTGCACCCACTGAGCATGTGACATGGAAAGTGAGGGGAAGGGCCATCAGGACTTATCTTGGGAGCACCGGCTTGCCTGGCT